>NC_045544.1:90923849-90971349 GCF_009769535.1 Thamnophis elegans | reverse complement strand
TCTTGAAGATGTCTCTGATTGCATATTACTATGTGATTTTTTCTCATATAAATTAATGTCTGTCACTTGCTGTGGTAGTAGATGATTCAGTAACATGGTAAATACTAGTTGTCCATAGTAAAGAATAGTTGGGCCTAGATGATAAATCATTCTGGAAATGAAAATGTTCACTAACTTGGGTTTAGTGAGACAGGGAAGATAAAGTTGTACTTTCCCTATGAGTTTTCTATTTAAACTAGCCTTCACCAAGAATTAAAATAATAGTGCTGCAACAACAGACTAAATACATGTGACTATTCTAAAGCCTGTATCAAACATTTTTGTATTTTCTCCATGGCAAATGATCTTTGTTTGTAGAACAATGGGATAAAATAGCACAATAAAGGCATGGGGAGAATCACCATTAAGCAATTGGGTCAATGGTGTAGTCACACAAAACCAGGAAAAGGTTTTTAAGGGGTTGCAAACAGATATCACATGTGTGCCCCAACACATTGTGAAACAATATATTGCCTTGATGATCATTCTCTTGCACTTTCAAGATGGCTTTAAATAAGACATTCAAAAATAAAATAAAAATAATGAACTGTAAAATAAGCATGAGACTGAGGAGGAACATTCTTTATTATAGATTATAAAACATGCAAGCAGAATGGTTATGATCTGAATGGTTCTTCCAGAGTAGAGATATTGATAGCAAAGTAGATCGAGCATCTATATTGTGGTCAGGTTTTTTTTTTTAATAATGTGGAATATGATATACAGGAAAATTTATAATGGAAGAATCATACGTTCTCACACTAAAATTAAATAGCAAGCATTTACATGGAATCATCATACTATCATGACTAGAAAAGTGCTATGTTCTGAAAAAGAGAAAGAGAACTGGACCTTGGCTGCAATGTGGTAGAGATCTAACTTAATAGTAGCTCCAGAAGAAATATGGTAGGAATTGGCTCTTCCATATGTAACAGGAGAGAAGAAGAGAATTATTACAGAAAATGCATATGTTGGTTTGCCACCTCTCTGGAGTGATAGATAAGTGAAAAGGAGGAAGCAAAAGTGTCAAAAAATACCATCTAGTGCACCACATTTCTGAACATTTGAATGCTACAATGTTTGAAGATTTATGCATGTGATTCAGAGAAAAAGAGGGAGAGGGAAGGGAGGGATGTGAAATTACTGTATTGGCCAAGTCTGTGGAGATTATCAGTCATTGAGATCATAATTGTTTCAAAGGTGCTTTTTCAAAAGGCAACTGAACCGTTTGGTCCTTAAGGAAAAAGAAGAGTTTCAGTTATCATCCAACAAGCTTACATTGTTCTGACAGGATAGTGGAGATGATGGAAAGATAACTTCTGACAGGATGGAAGGGGAGTTTGGAATGATTATATTTCTTTGCAGTCATCTGGTCATTACACTCTCCCTGAGAGCTCTTGAGGGCTTATTTGTGCCCATAGGATCACCTGCATGAAAGTGCAAAAATCTTCTTGGAGCTATTGAGAGGACTACATTGTAGACAGAAGATAGGTAGTGTCTTATCCTCTCCCTCTGTTGAGAAAAGGCTGCTCAATGTTAATAGTCTCTTTTACTCGTCTTTCAAACCATTGGTCCCCTCTATCCAGAATGTGGACTTTGCTGTCTTCAAAAGAATGATCTTTGCCTTTCAACTGCAGATGGACTGCTGAATCTGGTCCTAATGCTTTCATTTTCCTTGATTTGTGGGCTTCTTTAAGAACTCTCGGTCGATGAAGAAGCTATTCTATCAGCTTCTGCTATTTTTCTACAAAAAAAAAACCTTATTAAAAATGTGTCACATATTTAGACAAATAAGATAAAATGATAGTAAGATATGATGCCTTAAAGCTATTGAGGACTTTATAGCCCAAAGGCCAATAGTTTGACTTACGGTGCACCTAAAAAATCATATTCTACAAAGACATATTTAACGTATGACATGCATTTTCTACCCTTAAATGAAATCTATTTGATCATTTTTATCAAGTATATCAATGACGTGGAACTTTCCACTGTTCCATGGGCCGTCAGCAAAACACTAAAACTGGCACTTGCCTGCTTGCATTTCCATGGAAATCAGTGAAAGAGCAGGAATGAGAACGCTCCCTGATAATGACGATATCTGTGATAAAACACGCAAATAAAGTGCAAGGCATCTGGAGTATTTCAGGAACACTATTAATTTGTGACTATTGGGATTAATAAAAATGATTGTGCCTATTTTTAAGCATGAATTTATTATTATTTTTCAATAAGCAAATGCCAATAAATAGGAACATCATGTCAGTAATAATAGCAACATAAAGGTTTCATGTCTGACTATTGTAAAACATTACAATTAGTTCAATATGGAATGTAAAATGATATATCTTCACTTTTTATAACATATAATTCCCAATTCCTTTTCTGATGAATTAAAAAAGTTGACATTTCTACTTCTTTCTGTAATTCTAGTCTGTAACAGTAATAAAATTCTATTATAGTACTAGGAGGGGGGAGAGTGGAAAAAAAGAACAAAGGGTTTGGCTGAAAGTCTGAGCAAAAGAGAGATGTAAGAGAGAAGACGAAAAGGACTGATCTACATGAACCTATTTCACCAGTGTGCCAAAGATTGGTTTGACATTTTGGGGAGACAAAATTGTACAGAGTGAGAGGTGTGGGTTTTGGGAGGGGTTTCTGGGAAAGCTCTTTGCTTTAAACTATGATTAATTATTTTAGGACTTACACTACAATTTGTAAGAGCCAGTTTGATAAAGTTTTGGCTAAAAGTCACCACACTAGAAACTGGAAGATTGACTTCTAGTCCTGCCTTAGGCTCAAAATCAACTGACTGACATTGGGCCAATCAGCCCTAGAAAGAAGACAGTGGCCAACCCCTTCTAAAAATATTGCCATTAAAACTTCTCTAGAAGTTGCCAGCAGTCAACACTGACTTAAAGGCACCAATAAATGCCAAACTTGCTACAATTTTCACAATTACATCACATTACAATTACTATAAGTGTTCAAGAGACAGGTTTAAAAAGAGGTCCATGTCTTTGGGACTCAAAGGATCTTTGAAGCCCTGAAGCTGCTTGTTGACCATTCCACGGAAGATGAAAAGTTTCTACAACAAAATCTTCTCCACTGTACTATTTTAATAGGAAATATCCTCATATACAGTAGCTTGGAATCACCTTGGCAAGGCGTTTCAGACTGTGAAGATGGCATAATTCTCATCAGGACTATTGTCAGCCTTGATTAAGACTCACAATTAACTGACATATGCTTCTCTGTGTGCTTAAAAACCTTTCAGAGCTTTCCATAGCATAATAACCCAGTAGCATAACAGTATATTGTCCTGATGCTTGTCACTATCCTATATGTTTCAAAGCTGGTTTAAACATTGTATTTAAATTGCAGCTACCAGGTGAATATTTTGAGCTCAATGGTTGATGGTAGACAATGACATGTCTATCCCATCCTATTTCTTATACAAACCATTGTTCAGGGATGAGACAAGACTAGGGTAATGAAGTCTGTGAACAAAACTGTTATTGCGCTAAAACAGGGGTCAGCAAACTGCAGCTCTGGTCCCGCATGTGGCTCTTTCTTCCCTCTGCTGCACTCCATCACCAGTTGGAGCTTCCGGTGGGAGGGGGGGAGAGAAGCACAGTGCGCCAGGAGAAGACTCTATCGTAAGCGGAGGGTTTTCCAGTTGTCTCCACAATTGATAGGGTGTTCGGTTATGACAGGTAAAGGAAAAAGTACGCCACGCTAGGAGGACACTCTATGGTGGGGGAACTGAACTTCCGGTCAGCTCCAGAATTGAACAGGAGGCTTCCGGTTAGGACCTTTGTGGCTTCTGGTGTTTTATTTTCTGTGGGAAACGAGTCCAAATGGCTCTTTGAGTGTTTAAGTCTGCCGACCCCTGCCCTAAAATATAATAGGACCCTTTTCCCTAGGGTTGGGGATATAATGCCATATATTGTTGTATACCCAACTTAAAATTATTTCAATAAAACAGTGATGTATTCAGTAGGGATCCTGATTGAAGTCTACAGAAGAAATAGAGCCGAGGTGGCGCAGTGGTTAGGGTGCAGTAATGCAGGCCACTTTAGCTGACTGTGATCTGCAGTTCAGCGGTTCAAATCTCACCGGCTGAAGGTCGACTCAGCCTTCCATCCTTCCAAGGTGGGTGAAATGAGGACCGGATTGTGGGGGCAAATTGCTGACTCAATTTCCTAAAAAAAATTGTAAACCACTTAGAGAGGGCTGAAAGCCCTATGAAGCGGTATATAAGTCTAATAAATAAATAAATAAATAAATAAATAAATAAATAAATAAATAAATAAATACAAATAAGAGTAATCCTAGGAGGATCACATGTTTAAGCTCCCAGTTTGGTTTTCTTAAGCAGCTCAGAAATATATATTTATGAATAATGTAGTGACAACTAGGGAGGGCACCCAATAATTTTTCTCTACAAGGTTTCCATAATCTTATCTGTATCCAAGTGAAATCCTGTGAATAAGAAAACAACTGAAGACTCTATGCCCAGGGAAAGCAGTTCAATAGCCTCTTTCCTTTGCTACTCCCCTTCTTAAGACAATTGTATCCAATTGTTACTTTGTTGTATTTTTAAAAGAGCAGGACTTTGTTACACACAACTGCATGATTGTAATATCCAATTTGACCCAGAATTAACAGTAGTGCAAGAGAGCACCTATTGAAAGCTAAGAGTTCATCGGCTGCTTTGTAATCATTTCCTGTTACAATGAGGCACTTTGGTTTTCTCTTCAGATGCTGGGATTGTTTTTGTCTGTAATATATATCTTTTCAGCCCAGGAAAAAAAAACCCATAATATTTTTCTGCCTGGTGGACATCCAACATGATGAAAGAAGCAATAAAAACAATTGTGTTCTCCATGTTACAACCAAAGCTACTTTTGTGTGATCAACTGCTATGGAAAATTTTGGAGTCAGATAAAATCATTGGATTTTTTTTACTACCTTTGAAATGAACACTGCTGTAAAGGAAACCTGCAATAATCAGATAGTATGAACGAAAAATAAATATTTCACTTGTTTTCATACAAATGCAAGAAGCACAAAAGCACCTGCTGAAGCAGGAGTTGATATTTGTATTACTTTGGAGGTGGAGACAGTATTTGTGATTTTATATGGACTCCAAGAGAGAGAGCAAGAGAGAGAGAGAGCAAGAGAGGGAGGGAGGGAGGGGGAGAGAGAGAGAGGATGAAAATTTTAGATGAGAAAAGCTCAGTATGTGATTGTGGTACTGAACAATTGTTTTCTGAGATGTTTTGGAAGTACCTTAAAGCTTTGATTATGAATATACTGCCCCAAAACCCACAATATTTTTGAGACATCTGCAGGACATGTCAAAAACGTTAAAAATGGCAGTCCCAACCCCTCCTTTAATGGGAACTGAAACATTAATGAGAAAACTAAAAGAATTTGATGCAGTAGCAAGTTTAAGATGAAGATGTTAACAAAAAACATGAAAATAGAAGATCAAATGGAAATGATGAATTAAAAATGGGTTTTAAAATTGTGAAGAAAGTAAGATATTTGGTTATCAGCATGACAAAGATGAATTGTATGTTATTTCAAAATAACTATATTAAGACATGGAATGAGGTTTAAAAACCCATGTTCAGATGTGAGAAACTATAATTGACATTGCATTCAGTGATAAAAGGTTTGCTTTAAAATGAAATGAACAGCAAACAAATGTAGTAAAAAATAAAATGAATAATAAAAATAAGTGTCTTGCCTAGAATGATGTTTTTGTTTCAGACAATATTTATTTGACAACTGATACACTATTTAAACAGTAGCAGAATATACATATCTAAATTTATGTAGCAGACAAAAAACCATGAGTTAAATATAAGGTGTTATCAAATGCAAAGAAAAGAGGATTTGATTTAACCATTTTGAAACTGTATTTTGCAGCTTGTTGTTTGTTTGGATGAAACAGTGGGTGCTGCTAAGAACTAGAAGTTTCCTGGAATTAGAGGGACATGACCTGAGATTTGGGTAGCATGGATATTAAATGGTACAATAAAGTCAAGGTTAATGTGACCTTTCAAAATCATTGTGTTAGATGGGTAACATTGAGAATATGGAATAGGTACAAACCCAGGTTGTTTCCAAAAACACTTTTGTGTCTTTCAGCAGATGTAGCTTTTTATAGATGAGAAATAATAGGCAAACACAAATGACTATTGTGAGATACTCATGCATTTTGTCATGGGAAATAAAAAATAAAATCAAAAGAACAACTGATGACAGAGGGAAATAGTTGCTAATGGTTTTCTTATTTACAGCTATCGGAAAGATTTAAAGTAGACACAAGAGTTTATAGTATTGAATATTGTAAGAGTGGTGTTGAAGTAGAATTGTGTACAAATGATGAATTTAAAATATATAAACTTTTATTGAATTTTGAAACAGAAGAAGAACAAGTGAAAGAATGTTTGATAAAATGGGCTAAAATTGGTTATAGGAACAATAGCAACAATAGGAAAATATGTAGTTGTAGCTGAAAGGACTGAAAATTGCATTAAGTCCTAAGATTAGAAAAAATATATTTTTCATAAAATGATGTACCACTTCAAATTTATGTTGAAAATGTGAAACAAGAAGAGACAAAATTAATTCAGCAATTCCATAATATGCAATAGCTTCTCTGTACAACTCTTTTAGACATTTTTTTTTAAAAGTCCTATGTAGGCCTAACATTTTTCACAACACTTATGAATGCTTGTGGACAAATGGATATATTGCAAAAACAGTGTATGTTATAAAAAGGTACGTACAAAGCTCATACATTGGTGAAAATACTACAAATTTATTTGTGCTTTTAAACTGCAGACTGAGAGGATTGGCTGCAACAAAATTATAACTGAATACATATATAACCAATATGGAAATAGATGTATTATTCTTTTCCTAATCAGAAATTTTTTTTAGTTCAATGGGATTTATTTTCAGGTAAGCAAAAGGGGTTTAAAATTGGGTTCCGTGCTTGTCCTTTCAACTCAACAGCCATAGGTACATTCCCCTTACCAAATACATATATTCAGGGCAAAAAAATTGGGCCCACCTCTTGTAAGGATCTTATTCTTGAACATTTGTTTCTTTTTCCAAGCACATAGATACAATGATTGCAAGCATCTTTAAGAAAAATCTTCAAGAACAAGTCCAGTCAGCTTGCACTGCTGTTATCATGATTTCTTTTCCCCTGGAGTGGCTTTACATCACCATCAGCTGAACGGTAACTAGTGCCATAGCAAACCACTCAGACAGCAATAAAGACATACAAGCAGCCAGCAAAACACTCCGTAGCTTCAACAGGAAAAGTACATTACAGAACCCAGCATCTGTGTCTTGCAGCTGCCAAGTATCTTCCATGTGTTGTTACAGCTGTTGACTCTATTGCAGAGGAAGGCAGAACAGAAGGATGGAGAGGAAGAAGCATTAAGAATATTCAGCTCCTGGTGAAGTATGCCAAGCAGGTAGCCAGATGATTTGCCTGCCCAGCCCTTGTCTTTCCTGTGCACAAAATTCTCCTTGGCTGCCGTGAGACTGGAAATCACGATACTATCGAGCCAGACAACAGATGCTTGTCAACTATCTCAAACGAGAGAATCTGCTGAAGTTTTATAAAGTACCCTCTGCCTACTGCTTTCTAATATTGGTTTTTTTAATACATCTTCAAGTAGTGGGGTAGGGAAAATAAGGCATACCCATTAAAATGGATGAGAATCAATGAATAAAAGGAGAAAGGTGGCAATTTTAATGAAGCATTTTGGGAAATTGCTTTTTGGTAGGATTGCGAAGTGCTTCAGATTTGAGGGCAAAAATAGTGCGATGGAGCACGTGGATGCACCTGTCTGCAACTCTCTAAGCCAAAGCATCTTTTCATCGCGAAAGGCAGCTGCATGATTTTGGGAAAAGGCATAGTTGCTTCAAGGGGTTTGCAGGCAGGTGCTACATCATGCCATGTGGACTCTGAAGAGTATCAAAACCCCAAACAATTCACAGCTCCATTTTCAAATATATAACTAGACTAGGGTGTTTTCCCCCTTCCCCTTTGCTTATTTTCAATAAAGCAATAACATGCAATTGCCTATTGGCCTTTATGTCCAGTTTTCTGAATGAAATCATATTCCTTTTTAAAAGGGGGTCTGGTTCTTATTTATCAAATTGTATGCTGTCTCATTCACAAGAATAAATCTAGGTGTCTTATACATTACTGTTCAAAATAGGAAAAGTGAAATAATAAAATGCATACAATACAGGACAGCAGGGAAAGCATAAATCAAACATAGTCATAAAATTTCTGATCCACTCTCAGGAAGCAGATCACTCATCCTACCCCAGAGTAACTGAATTGGATAGATTGTATAGTTTTAGTGTGGATAAAATAAGGACCCAGCTATATGATAAAGGCTACAGCTGTCCTTCATCTCATGCATATCCTGGTAAAACGTAGTTTTAGTGGCTGCATGGCTTAACAACGTCATACTTAGCATGTCCCCATCTGGTACAAGCAAATGGTGAAACAAAAGCATGGAAACACTAATGCCATTGATGTCATATGTGCACAGTATTGACACATTGTATAGAAAGAAAGGCAGAACTATGTCAAGGGCAACTACATGCTTAGAGGAATGTTGAGGTTTTATATGTAGTTGTGAATCCTTATATCCCAGTGTAACATTTTACATACAATAAGGACTTTGATCATATTCAGTCAGTCTTGATGGTCCAAAATACATATTGAATAAGAAGATATACTTTAGAAGTGAAAGTTCTCACCAAGGACTAGAAAAGGGGAGATCCAGGTTCAACCTGCCACTCAGTTAAGAAACTCACAGAATGACTTTGGCTCATTTATCTTTACTTGGCTTATTGTGATGATAAAGAAGAAAGAACATTCATGTTCCCCAAGTTATTTGATAAGAAATGCTCTAAAAATGTAATTGAATAATTGTTCATTTTGTAGTTCTAACATCCATGACTGGACTGAGGCCAAAGGCAAGGTGTTATCTCAAATTTATTTTAACCCCCAAAGCAACATTCTTCATTGTGATGTTCCCATTAGACCCAACAATTATGGCTTGGGATAATTCAATTCAAAGTCCAATACCTCTGAAGGACACCAGGTTGGAAAAAGCTATATTAAAGCATGAAAAACAAAATATTGTCTAGTAAGACATCAATCATATTGTAAGAAATTCATGTGATAAAACCCCCAGAGGTTTGGAGTGGGAGGGAGGAGCATTGTATCAATCTGAAACACAAGATATTATACAAGCCACAATCAACAGTACTCAACCAAGCAAGATGTATTCATTGTAAGAAATTATTGTTAAAAATATTTTATCTAATTATATCTTTAGATCAAGACACATAGAGACAGAAGAATTTCTGTGCATTTGTTTTAAAATAAGAGCTGTATGAATTATCTCCTAAATATCCAAATTAGTGCCATTAAAAATAAAGACAAGGGAAGGTAATCCAAACCAAATGTTACATCATAAGCAGGATTTATTACGTATGCAAAGTGGCAGGAAAATGTACTTGAGTCAAGCATAATCTCATTTTTTTTAAAAAAATGCAAACTACCAAATTCTATTTTTGGATTTCTTACTTGTACAATGCATCATGAAAGAAGTTGCCTTGAAAGTTGCCTGAAAAAACTTAAGGAGTTATTTATACCCTGAGAAGGACCTCCCTTTCATCTACTGCTAGGTATCTACTAATTATTCCATTTTTCCTGCTATTTCTCTCATTAGCCTCAACAACTATGATCTTATGTACAACAGTATTTAAATAAAAATGGTAGCTCCTTCAGTAGTCCATTGAGGAGAGTTGGGAGGACCCAAGAAGGGCAACTAAAGTAGATTCTGCAAGGATAGGAGTTCTTGAAATGTAAATCCCAATTCACATATTCCCTATAGGAACTGGTATTCTAGAAGTAGTTCAGCTGTGTGTATGGCAATGTGCTAACTCCTCTTGCATATGGTCTCTGATGCTGCCAAGAGAAATCACATCACTGTTATAGAAGAAAATTCCACATGATTATTAATCCTAATCAGTGGTTGGATTCAATTTTTTTTACTACCAGCCCTTGTCACTGGCCGTGCCCCCATATGAAGTAAAAGGGTATGCGTAAGTGGTGAGATTCAAAAAAGTTTACTACTGGTTCTGTGGGCGTGGCTTGGTAGGTGTGGCTTGGTGGGCATGGCAGGAGAAGGATACTGTAAAATCTCCATTCCCTCCCAACTTTAGGAGAAGGCTACTGCAAAATTTCCATTTCCTCCTGATCATCTGGGACTCAGCAAGCAGAGAATAGATAGGGGCATCTCCAGTCAGAGATGGTATTTACCGGTTCTCCGAACTATTCAAAATTTCTGCTACCGGTTCTCCAGAACTGGTCAGAACCTGCTGAATACCACCTCTGACCTTAATGCTTGGTCTGAAGATAGATAATACATTGCTGAAGTGTCTAGTCTTTGCAAGGGTGACATACTGACTGAGTACCCTAAAAAGGGATTGATGGGGTGTGTTTAAGTCTGCCATAGGAGAAAAAGGGAAAATAAGTACATATGCCAAATCTCACATAATAAACATAACCTGTAAGCACTTTGTTTGGGGCAAGTACCACACAGTCCAAAAATTTACAATGGGTGCTATGATTGTCTTTCCATCAAAGACAGGGAATTCTTAGACTTTTAAATCCATGGTGGCACGGATTGTTGGGAGTGGGAATCAAATGCCATTTGTTGGACATGGGTTCCCGACCAACATGGTTGCTGCCATCTGCATATGAGAAGGTGCTCTCTCTGTAAGCTTGCTGTTTTCATGATCTTAACATGGCAGTAACAATTTCACATGTTCTCTGAACACTAAAGGACACTGTGTGGAGCAAACTAAACACAGTATGATCTATTTCTACTGTTCTTTTATGGGCGGCCACTTAATGCCCATTTGGCATACATAAAACTGAGTAAGGCTGCAGCTTCTATCATTCATTGTTTGAATAAAAGCATTCAAATGGTTTTGGAATAGGATAAGATAACAAAGACAGAACAATAACCAACAATGAAAGATATGTTCCAAAGGGACTGGTGTCTTCCATGCTGAGAATATCTATTCCCTTACCAATGATGTGCCTAAAAATTAGGCTATTAGTATTCATTAAATGAGAAAATGATTCTCTTTCTCCCAATCCTCTTATTATATTCTGCTTCTGAAAATAATTGTTACCAGGTATAAAATATTGTTGCAAGTTCAAGTCTTGACTCAAGTTCAACCTATTGTATTTATCTCAATTCATGAACACTGATTCTGTTTTCTTTATCCTGCAGCATCAACTTGATCTTAAGCACCTTCTGCACCAGACAATTGAGCTAATTAGATCAACACTCTTTTTCGGATCTTGAAGTTCAACATGACAAGCTTAGGGATTGAGATCATATGAACCAGCCCTGATGATTGCTATGACCCAGGAGTTCAGCACATCTTGCTTTATTCCTTAGAAAGTTGCTGGAGGATGGGAACTGCAAACATGGTGATTGCAGCATGTTCACATATTCACATCTCCCATAAGCGCAAATGTGTCTACTCCCTCACATACCTGCACACAAGCAGATACTACTGCAAGCTGCCCAGTGAACTTGAAAATTCTTTTAATATTCCTTCTTTTTAAGTAAGTCATGAGTAGCTACTTTCTACTGCTATTTTTATATCCAACTTTTTCAGTGGTTTCTTTTCATTCTTTCTGCTTGGTCTATGACTCGTTTACTTTAGTTCACGGTCCTAGTTTCCTGTGACTTTTAACCTACTTTCGTAATGGACATATGGGCACGAGCTGTAAGACAGGAGAAAACATTTAATTGGACCAGCATAATATATTAGCTACAAGAAAAATAATATTTTTAAAACTTTTGTGACCTCCAAAAATCAGTTCCCATCAGCCTCAGCCAATATGGCCAATTTCTATTTATATACCTACTCAATCAATATAGGTTAAGTTGAGCTTTACAAGAGAAAATTTGTAAATTCCCATATCTCATTAAAAAGTTGAGGAAACTAATAATACAAACAAACAGTGCTTGCCTCTAACTACTTATTATGGGTTAGGGTGATGGTTACACATAATGGACATTGGAGCATTCTGAAATAAGAGAAAAGTAAGGACCAAGCATATCTCTAGAAGCTCTATATTTCAAAATGAGACTGTAGTTGTGGGAAAAAAACCTGTTGCATAACCCATACCAGAGGTGATATTCAGCAGGTTCTGACCAGTTCTGGAGAATTGGTAGCAGAAATTTTGAGTAGTTCAGAGAACTGGTAAATACCACCTCTGACTGGCCCCTCCCCATCTATTCTCTGTTTCAGTTTCAGTTTCAGTTTTGGTTTATTTGTATGCCACCCTTCTCCAGGAGGGACTCAGGGCAGCGAACAACTCAAAGGGGAAAGGGAACATAAACAACAGTACACATAATTAAAATACACAAAAATCACACAGCCATACCAGTCGAGAGGGGAGGGGAACTCATCAACCCCAGGCCTGCTGGCACAGCCAGGTTTTGACGGCTTTCTGGAAGGCCTGGAGAGAGGTGAGGGTCCGGATCTCCGCGGGGAGTTCATTCCAAAGGGCTGGAGCTGCTACAGAGAAGGCCCTCCCCCCGGGTAGTAGCCAGATGGCATTGGCTGGTGGACGGAACCCGGAGGAGGCCGACCCTGTGTGATCTGACGGGTCTTTGGGAGGTAATTGGCAGCAGGCGGTCTCTCAAGTACCCAGGTCTGCCTCCCAAGTCCCAGCTGATCGGGAGGAAATGGGGATTTTGCAGTAACCTTCCCTTGGAGTGGGGGGGAATGGAGATTTTACAGTATCCTTCCCCTGCCATGCTCACCAAGCCATGCCTACCAAGCCACACCATGTCTACCAAGCCACGCCCACAGAATTGGTATAAAAACATTTGAATCCCACCAGTGACCCATACCCTTTTACTTCATATGGGGGCAGGGCCAGTGACAAGGGCTATATTTGTAATCCATTTAATATGCAAAACACCTTATTGCTTACATCGGATTAGTATTAATTAAGCCAAAATATCAATGTCTATATTATACATTATAGAAGAAATGAAACTGACAATGGGTGGAGAAAGCAAGTTGTAGTATCCAAACAACTGAAATAATATTTCTCAGTATCTGAAGTGCTAAGGAACACCCAGGGAGTGTGGCACCTAGCACAGTAGGCTACCAAGCTAATCTGCATGGTATGCTGCATAGCAGAGCAGTAGGATATCCACATATCCTGCAGCCTAACGCAACAGCAGAAAATCTATCCAGAAATACCAAATTGCTAATTCTTTAACATTATTGCTGTATATAGAAATTGCCATCAAATGTTCCATGCTAGTGTTGGCCAACATGCTTGCTACTGAAGATAAAAATGGAAACTAAAAGTGGATCTAAAAATGAAATGTAGATTCTAGGTCAGTCTTTCCAAACTTGATAGCTTGCAAATATATGGTTTGTGTGATATCCTGGTAATGTCAAGTTAACAGGGTTGAAGGGTACCAGAGATGGGTGAGGTGGGTAGGAGTGGCTTATACAAAGGAAAAATATACAGATTATACACCTTCAAGGCTTTTAAGAAATGCATATAAAACCCATTGAAACTGCAACTCTTACCACTGAATAGATTTTTAGACTGCTGTATCCACTCCATAATTCACATTTTTCCTTGCTTTTCTAATATCCTGCATTTCTTTTGTGAAAGTCATGACAACAAATCCTCCAGGCACAAATACAAATCTGCCTATCTTTAGGATGGTTTCCTTATCATTATCTTCAGAATAGATTTTTTTCTACATTACATAGGAAATGAAAGTTTCTTTAGTGACAGCATTTATATTTGTGCCCATTTTGTTTCTTTTAGGCTAATTTTTTTCAGGAAAGAGCTTTAAATCATCTAGGAGAATTACAAAACATCTGCTTATCCCTATTTAGTGCCATTATAGGGCTATAACATTATTACTATGAATATATGGGTATTTGGGTGTGCAATATATGTATATATCTATGCATTTCAGATACAGCGTATATCATAACTATATCCAGCAAATAAATAGTAAATAAATAAACAGCAAAGTGATCCAATATTATAAATCTATGTGGAGAGACTCATTTGAACCAGGTTATTTATTGGTGATCTGGCAGCGTTGGAATAAAACTCCTTCTTCGATTTAAAATAAGATTAAGGGGTAAACAGAGATTAATTTCAGAGCATCCGTAAGTACAGTTTCTTAAGATGATTTTTGAAGCAAAGGAATATGTGTATTAACCAAGCTTTTGGTATAGTATTAGGGAATTTTTAATGGTGTTTAGCGATTGAATGCATGATACAATAGATTTATGACAAAGAAGCTTATGATGACAGACCTCTCAAATAGCTTTTGTATTACTATAAATCATTATGCTTAAAGTTTGATTTTTGTTGATGCCAATGACATGAATTCTGACTAGCAACAGGTCACTAAAAAGAATTTCATACTGGAAAAAATGCACTATTTTTCCTTTTCTTTTCACATAATACTTCCATAGGGCCACAAGAGGAGAACAATTTTTAACTCAGATGAGTGGGTGTACAGAATCCATTAAAATGTTTCTTTTCAGTTGATTTCTTTTCTCAGATATGCCAAGATATGGATGCTGTCACAACAGATGGATAGAGACTGAAAGGATATAGTACAAAACATTTCAGAAAAGGCAAACCATCACTACGTAATACCTTTGCACTTTACTTACAAAACTATGGTGTGATTTCTGTAAGATTATGGACAGCATGAGTCTGTCTCCCATGTATCCCAGGTATTAATTTTCTGTTTCTAAACCTTAAAAGGAAGATAAGAGAAGATTAACCAGATGATCATAAGACACAAATGACTGTGTTAACACAGAGAGATGCTTCCATTGCTAAGTGGAAGCGCCATTCATCCATCCAGCCTCAAAAAACTATCTTCAAATTTGATGATCCCTTTGCTGATTTTTATTCTGCATCTACTGCACTGCGCCGAGGTGGCGCAGTGGTTAAATGCAGCACTGCAGGCTACTTCAGCTGACTGCAGTTCTGCAGTTCGGCTGTTCAAATCTCACCGGCTCAGGGTTGACTCAGCCTTCCATCCTTCCGAGGTGGGTAAAATGAGGACCCGGATTGTTGGGGGCAATATGCTGACTCTGTAAACCACTTAGAGAGGGCTGAAAGCCCTATGAAGCGGTATATAAGTCTAACTGCTATTGCTATTGCTATTACTATAATTGTTCTGGATCAGCATTAAATTGTGGTGTACTGATTACATGATAAGCAAAGTGATTGGTTGATGTCTTTGAGTCTGCTACCCCATAGTCTTCGGCATGCCATCAGCTGATGGGAGAAACATTCTCCAATCATCACACTGCTGAAGGAATGCTCTGGAACAGGGGTGTCAAACTTGCGGCCCAAACCTGGTTTAGTGAAGGGGAGGAGTCACAATACATCATGTGACAATGCCGTGATGACACGAGTTTGGCACCCCCTGCTCCAGGACTTTGTATATCACCATTAGGCTCTTTTCTGTATCTGTTTTTTACAAACATTTTGTTTTGGTTGTTAAGTGAATCACTAGAATTATTAAGTTGTTAAGCAAATCTGGCTTCCTCCATTGAATTTGCTTGTTGGAAGTCATCTCAGAAGGTCACAAATGAAGCCACATGATACCAGGATGCTGAAATACATGCTGATTGCAAGTGCTGAAATTTTGATCACATGATTGTGGGGATGTTGCGATAGTCATAAGTGCAAGGACTGGTCATAAATCACTTTTTCCAGTGCTGTTGTAACTTCAAATGATCATTAAACAAATGTTTGTAGGTCAAGGACCACCCGTAATGAATTTTTGAGGAGGGGACACTTTATATCTCCCTTCCAGAGAGATGAAACCACCGAATCCCACAAAGTACCACCCCCTCCCAAGCCCATCCTCTTATACTTTCTAGAGGAAGTG
The DNA here is from genome assembly GCF_009769535.1 of Thamnophis elegans. Taxonomy (NCBI): domain Eukaryota; kingdom Metazoa; phylum Chordata; class Lepidosauria; order Squamata; family Natricidae; genus Thamnophis; species Thamnophis elegans. Next base: position 90,955,258 of record NC_045544.1, on the reverse strand, counting down.
CAACTACAAATGACAGAGTTGATATCATGTGACTGGGTGGGCGTGGCCAATTCAACGTCACTCATGTCCATGGGCACTTAGCTGTTATAATGTAATAAGAGTTAACCGGAGAGGCAGTTTTTGTAAGCAGGGCAGTAAAAATTAGGCTAGAAACACCACCAGAATGTTTGTTTCCTACCTTTCTTACAAGATTAGCTCTGTAAAGTGGGGAGAAAATAAGATTTCTTCCAACAACCGGTTCTCCAAACTGCTTAGAAAGTAAACAATCAGTTCTCCCGAATAGGTGTAAACTGGCTGAATCCCACCACTGGCTACTGGTCTGGAGTATGTGATAATATTGCTGTTTTACCACATTTATCATCATGGTCTATATTCAAATCTGTATTTGACTTATTCCTCAGTTTTTATGTGATGCTCCAAATGTTTTCTCTGTTGCTTCTTCTCCTGGAGTTCCTCTGTCATTCTGTCAGTATGAGGGGTTTACCATCTGTATTAAGTCATAACATGACTTCTTTTATCTTGGTGTGGCATGCTTTGCAAATATTCAAGTATTATAATTCATATATTGTGACACTGTATAATGCAAACTCAGGAAATCATTGTTTTTTCAATTAATTATAATTAAGCTAATCATCAAATAGACCTAGACTTAGTCTAGGTATTTTTCTTCCATGAGTAAAGGCAGTCCAGGGATTCAGGTGCTTTATTCAATGTTAATAGGTATCTGATTTTATAGAGATGTGATTATATACAGCTTCCAAAGTAATTTAGATGTTGGCCCCTAGTAGCCCTCAGTCCCCTACAACACCCCCATGTCACAGGTGCATCCTTGCATCATGAATGAAAAAAGTTGCAAATCATAATGTTTAGAATTCTTAGTCTTAAACTAGTTCATGTACCTTAGAACTAGGACTGATTGACCCCTGACCCCACTAAAAATGTACTTTTTTTCATCCCATTGAAGCCTGTTCAAAAAAAGTAATCTCTCAATATTCTTCAGAATCCTGGTTTAGAGGACAACCAACAAGATTTTGATTTTCTCTTTGGCTGGAAATTTAGTAGTAGCATCTTTTAATAACCCATTTAGAGGCTAGTGTAGAGCAGGGGTGGGCTGCTATGGGTTTGCCCAGGTTAGAGGGAACCCATAGCTATCGTTATGGCTGGTTCAGAGAACCTCCAAATCCCACACCTGGCTAGTCCCGCTCACTCCTCCCTTCCCAGGAGTCTTCACATGGCCTGTTTTGGATGGGAGGTAAGTGCAAGACCCACGTGGAGTCTCAGAGAGGGGAAAAAATGGGCCTCCCAGAAGTTCTGAAAGGCCAGAAACAGGCCCATTTCTAGCCTCTAGAGGGCTCCAGGGAAGGAACTTTTCACCCTCCCAGATTCTTGAGAAAAGCCTCCAGAATCTGGGAAAGGTGAAAACGCCCCTTCCCCGCCATCATGCATGAGGTTGATAGGCCACACCCACCATGGCCATGGCCACCCAGCAACCGGACAGAGAAATGTTTGAAGACCAACCTTGGGGTAGAGGTTCTATTACTTCACAAGTTTACTCTGCAGCAGTTGTCCTGAAGCCCAAAATGGTCCTCATGAGTCAGAGCTTTAGGTTTCTCATCTTTATTATGCACCAGAAAAACCACTTAAAAGTCTTGCTCTGAGTCTCTATGAGGAGTTAAACAAATGTATATTCTTCCCTATACCTCTATTTTATTCTGTGGCCACAAGAGAAAGTGGCCTCCAGTTTAAAACTTCAACTGAACTACTCAGTTAATCAGTTAATTTGGTTTTTATATCTCAGCTGATAAAATTAAGATAGCAATAGCAATAGCAGTAGACTTATATACCGCTTCATAGGGCTTTCAGCCCTCTCTAAGCGGTTTACAGAGAGTCAGCATATTGCCCCCAACAATCTGGGTCCTCATTTTACCCACCTCGGAAGGATGGAAGGCTGAGTCAACCCTGAGCCGGTGAGATTTGAACCGCTGAACTGCTGATCTAGCAGTAGCCTGCAGTGCTGCATTTAACCACTGCGCCACCTTGGCTCTTCAAACCCACTTTAAATTATATGAATTTATTCAAATTTCAGGAAATAATTAGGCAGAAGAAGCTTAAAAATTACAATTTTCAGTCCTCTGAGAAAGGAGGAAGATCTTAATTGCAGAGGTAAAAATTATTTGTCCCATATTGCTTTTAAAAGCTTTGTTTTTCTAACTCAAATTTAAAACATATAGAAGTTAGTTTAATTATGTTAATAAAATTTCCTATTCACAAAGAAAAAAAGTAAAATCAAATGTTCCAAACTTTATGTTTCAAATGTTTGACTACACTCATTTGCATTGTTCACATATATCAAACAGTTTTTAGATGGTCCTAGTTCCTTTTCGCATTCATAAATCAAAACAGACTCCAAAGAATAAAGATTACATCAACAGAGGCTCTTGTTTCTTTGTCTGTTTCTTGCAGTGACGTGCGGTGAGGTTTATGGCTGGTGAGGCACTGACTCAGGGGTTTCAAATTTTTTTAGACTTGTGGACTTCAGCCACAAGCCAGGCATGTTCAGTTCCAATTTAAAGTGACAGCATTTGTTTTTCTCCTTTGCGAAAAAGTTTTTCTTCATTCTTTTTCTTTTCCCTCCCCCTCCTTCCTCCCTCTCTCTTTCCCTACCCCCATCTCAAACAGACACAGAGAGAGAGAGAAGTTGGATCCCTCTCTCACTCACTCACTCTCAAACAAACACAAACACAGAAGTTGGATTGGATATATTTTCCAATGGCTTGAAAGCAGCTCCTCTGCCATACCCTCCCCCATTTCCCTGCTACCTTCCGATCTGAGCCTTTGATTGCAGGTGGAGCCACATTGCCTTTTCAAACTTGTAATCAGTGAAGCTGGGCTTATATAGTTTTATCCAGCTGTGTGTGTCTGTGTGTGTGTGTCGGTGTGTGTGTCTGTGTGTGTTTGAAAAGGCAACGTGGCTCTGCATGCAATCAAACTTTTTGAATTCCTCCCCCGCCCTCTGACCCACACACGTACCTTTTCCAGCTGTTTCAGAGAGGATTTCAACTCTGCTCTTGCCTGCCATCATGAAAAGAAAAAAAATGTAAAAGGAAAAAGGCATGAGCTGAGGTCAGGCTGAGCTAGTTGCTGCCAGAGTCTCTAAAAAGCCTGTAAAAAATGCCCTCTACAGGAGGCAGGAAAACGACGTGCCTCATCTATGTCAGGAATTTTTTGGCTTTTAACCCTTGCTTACCTCTGCTCAAGTGATCATAAAGTCAGACTAAATGAGACATCTCGTTCTCCTGCCGCCCCCTGTAGAGGGCACTTTTTTAGAGGGTTTTTTAAACAGCTAAGCACTAAGCAGAGTCATCCATGGTGATTCTGGCAGCAACTAGCTCAGCCTTTTTCCTTTTACATTTTTTTTCTTTTCATGATGACAGTGGTGAGGCTCTGCCTCACCTGCTTCCCCTGACTGCATGTTCCTGGTTTCTTGTTTAGAAGGGCTAGGGGCTACTGAGACCAAGGAAGAAGGACAAGGAGCTCCAGATAAGGTTCCATTCTTAGCAGATGTGCCAACCATGGTGCTACCCATAAGGCAGGCTTTCAGCTTGACCCATTTCCCTTTTCTTCGAGGATAAATTAATTTTCCAATTTTAGCAGTTGGCCAAACTTGACTTGGAAATTAAACAGGATTTAATTTTGTTGAAATTTACTCAGAAGATCTCCAAAAAAATGTTGTGGTTGCAGACTAGATTTGGAATTTGAAAAAAGAAGTCCAAGGAGGAGGAGGAGAGAGAGAGAGAATAAGAGAGACAGAGAAAGAATGAAAGGAAATAAAGGAAGAAAGAGAAAGAAAGAAAGAAAGAAAGAAAGAAAGAAAGAAAGAAAGAAAGAAAGAAAGAAAGAAAGAAAGAAAGAAAGAAAAGAAAAGAAAATCCTCTCAAAGGTTCTACTTTTTAAATCAGTGCTGCCATTGGTGTTTCTGGCAATAGCAGTGTCCTTGACTGGGATCATAAGTACAAAATCCACATAGAGTCGTGTTTCTTGCAGCTGATCTTTCTTGTTGCATATGATGACCAAATCATTGGACACAGATAAAGAAACACCAAAAATGAGACAATTAATTTTCCTGAGGTGTATATATAATTCATCCTGGAATAAAATAAGTACAGACACTCTTTTGGTTGGCTAAAGGCCCATTTCACTGTCTGTTGTGGGAATTGACTAGGACCTAGTAGGTCAAATGATAATGCAAAGCGGATTGTTTGAGGATTTTCGGGGGTGGTGGTCAGTGGTGGGATTAAAAAAAATTACTATTGGTTCTGTGGGCATGGCTTGGTGAGCGTCACATGTCTTGGTCGGTGTGGCTTGGTGGGCATGGCAGGGAAAGGCTACTGCAAAATCCCCATTCCCTCCCAATTAATCGGGAGGCAGAGAATAAATGGGGACAGGCCAGTCAGAGGTGGCATGAACCGGTTCTCCAAACTACACAAAAGTTCTGCTACCAGTTCTCCAGAACTGTCAGAACCTGCTGAATACCACCTCTGGTGGTGGTGGTTGCTTCCTTGTTTTGGAAGGGGAAATTCTTTTTGTTTCATTAATAATTTTATTAATTAGTAAAAGTTTGCATATATTTGTGTATTTTTTTACTTCAAACTAATAGGAAATTATCCCTGCAGTTTTTGATAAATATGATTAAGGATGGTTCCCTGGAAAAGGCCCTTAGGGTAGTTCCAGGCTGTCATGTTACATTCCTTTGGAAATAAGTGAAACTGTACAAAGAAGTATGCATAGAATGTTCCTACTTAGAAACAGCTTTTCTAGTATTCTTTCTGTATGCATACTGGAACATCCACAAAGGGGACAAAAATCCAGATGGCGATTGTGACCACGGAATGAAAGCCTCAGCTCTTTTCTAAGACGTTGCAAGAGATGTAAAAAGACGGTGGGGCTTAGATCACATGGTTGTGACTGCCATTTTGAGGTTTTTTATATCTCCAGTGATTACTATAATGTAGCTCCCCCTCCCCAACCTTTTGTGTGCCAGGCACCAGTTCCATGGAGGGTGGTTTTTTAACAAACTGTGTGTGATTTCACACACTGCCTATCAGGCTTCCAAGTAACACCCCCAATGAAAGAAGATTCCGAGGCTTGAGCTTCCTGGATCCCATCCATGCATGCATGGGGATTTGCTCGCTTACACAACATTTGCAGAAAAGAACTCGTAATTCTTTATATTTATATTTCCTGTGAATCTTAAGCATACTGAAAAGAAAGCCATCATGATTGCCTTTCACATAGACAGATGTTTTTGAAAAGTCAGCTGTATCATTTTGAAAAAGCTACTCTTTTTTAGATTACTGTGTTTATGACTATCCCGTTTCACCTTCAGAAGAATTCTGCGAGGCAAATTAAACTGATAGACCACACACACTTGCTAAACATTATGGTTTAGAACAACAGAATTTGAATATAGATCATCAAAATACTACATCCTCTCCATTATGCAGCATTAGCTCCCTAAATGTATGACTCTAGCTGCCAACTCCAAGTGCCCAGGATTATGAAATGCGAAGCTAAACTTCCATCTACGTCAGATTGTCTTCTTTAAGATCCAGTAAACTTCCTAGTCTCAAAAGAACATATAGGGATAAACGTTAAGTTAAATGAACCTCTGGATTCTGACAAGCTTGACAGTGTCTCTCTTTTGATGTTTCTTTTTATGGCCCTCTTAATGGCTCCATTGGAATCTTAATGCTCTTTGGTTCTTTATGTATACATTAGAGCAACATGCACATACATTTGATTAATATTTTATGGCTACCTGGCTTGGCAAGGAGCCCTCATAAATTTCATGGAAGGATATTAATGTGAGAGATCCCTGTTCTTGTGAAATGTTATCAATCACTTCCGCATCCATACCTGAATGCCAAAAGATGTCTTGCTGAAGTACTTTTAAAGGGTCATTGACAATTAATGTCTTCCAAGAGTTTCATCACTAGGATCTTATTGAATAACTACCGAAGTGATCTCCCTCTTGATCAAAATAACCTAAGTCCAACCTAACAATTTCAATAGCTCAGAACTACTTAACCTAAGAAAGAAACAAGTAGTGATGCTTGTACTGTGACCTGACAGATGTTTATCACACATGCAGCCACACTCACAAAGACCTTTGCAATTATAAATAAGGGACAATTTCATGTTTCCAACTACACTTAGTTAAATAGATAATATGTGACTAACTAAAACTTGGCCATTGGATTCAGAGGCTGAATAAGTGCTATTAATTCAACCAGTTTATTACCCTGTTTTCCCCAAAATAAGACCTCCCTGGATAATAAGTTAAATTGGGATTTTGAGCACATGCGCTAAAATAAGCCCTCCCCTGAAAATAAGCCCTCCCCCAAAATATTATAACACAGCAGCAGCCATGAGGTGACCACTCCCGCTGCTTCCTACCCCTCGAAAATAATAGGAACACCCCCCCCTAAAATAAGGCCAAGCGCTTATTTAAAATAAGACAGGGTCTTATTTTCGGGAAAACAGGGTAGGTAGGCCACAAAGAACTCCCTCTGCCTGTATTGGTAGTTCTCAACTTACAACCATTTGTTTAGCAACCATTTGAATTCATAGTGGCATTGAAAAAAGTAACTTGTGACCAGTTCTCACACTTAAAACCCTCACAGCACTCCCATAGTTTATATGATCAAAATTCAATAGCAATAGCACTTAGACTTATATATTGCTTCTCAATGCTTTATAGCCCTCTCTAAATGGTTTACAGAGTCAGCATATTGCATATTGAGTCAGCATATTATCCCCAAAAATCTGGGTCATCATTTTACCCACCTCAGAAGGATGGAAAACTAAGTCAACCTTGAGCCTAGTGAGATTTGAACTCCCAAATTGCAGGCAACGGCACTCAGCAGAAGTAGCCTATAGCCTCTAACCACTCTAACCACTGTGCCACCATGACACATGCAATAACTTGGTAACTAGCAAGTATTTATGAAGGTTGCAATGTCCTGGGTCACATGATCACCATTTGCATCCTTCTCAGACAGCTTCCAACAAGCAAAATGTCAGCGTTCCAAATATCATCCAGAATTAAATCAGAATTCAAGGCATAGCTTTCATCAAAGTTCTAATTTAATAAGAGAGACATGTTGGTACAAACTGTGGAAACCTGAATCTGAAAGCTTCCTGGGTTTCCACCCAGTTGAAAGTTCAAAACCTTGCCCCCACACCCACAAGTCCATCACATGGTCCAATCATCCTCTGCCATGCTGGCATTTCCACCTATCTAGTTCCAGTCAGGTGCAGAGGTGCAGAGACAAGAGATGACCGTGGGCTTCTAGAAAGGAATATTTTATTATGACAACACCAAATTCTGTTCCTTACTATACCTCCCTCCCTATCCCCCCCCTAATGAAACAGCATAGTAAAATAACAGAAAGTGTGGCAGAACAAAGATCCTAAAAGGAATATAACTGCAGGCCTGACAGGCGGCCTCTCCTCAGAAGAAAAACGTTTCCTGAAAAGAGAATAACATAAAAGTTAACATAACAAAATTAACCACTTCTCCCCCCCCCCAGGGGAACCCTTTGGCTTGTCGGGAAACTTCTCATGGAATTGTTTTACCAACTTCTCCACTTTTAGGTTCCAGCTTTTCACCCAAGTAGCTTTGGACAAAGGGAAACCCTTCCAATACACTAAATACTGTAAGTGACCTCTATACAGCCTGGAGTCTATGATTTTTTTACACCTCATAATGTGTTTCCCCTTCTACCATTACAGGAGGAGGAGGATAATTTACTATGATACCAATAGCGAAATTATAACCTTAATTAGGATAAATAACCGGGCCATAAATTGTAATTTGGGATCTGGCGAAAAAATGTACAAATCTTACAAATTTACAAGTTTAGATCTTGTTATGAAGATATAAATAATTTGAGTCAGAAGAGAGGAGATGTGATATAAATAAGGAATGTATACTTTTGGTGATTATTAAGTAGAAATGTTAACATCTCTTAGATTGTTTTAGATTTTTAATGTTTATTTTGTTAACATGTAATTAACTAATTTGGGACTGGGGGAAAAGACCTATAAATCTTATTAATAAATCTTTGTTCAAAGATGGTTATAAAGGTATAATCTTGTGTGGGCCTGTGGAGAGGAGAGGTGAGATAAACAGTAAATAATCTTTAGTCAACTACACTAATAACAAAGAAATGTTAATAGATAATATTTATTGATACATACAAGTGTGTTATGGAGGGGGGGGAATGCTTAGATATCTTACTAAACTGAATTTGTTTCAGAATATGTCATAAAGGTGTAATGTTATTAGAGGTTTATTGAAACTGCAAATGAATGCCAGTGGTGGTTGTGTCTTTAAATACAAATGATTCTAGATAAAAACATGTTTAAATAATTTTAATTAAATGAGAATTGTGGTACAGGGATAGCAGTGACTTGCGGTGAGGTTTATGGCTGGTGAGGCAAGCGGGCAAAAGCCACCCTATGTCTGCCGCCCTATGTCTGCCAGCGCCAGGGCTTCAGTGGGGCTTTTGGAAAGCCGCACCAAAGCCATAACGCGGCTTTCCAAAAGCCACCCCCAAAGCCCCAACACGGCTTTCTGAAAGCCACCCCCAAAGCCCTGACACGTCCCGCTCTATGGCGCGGCTTTCTGAAAGCCGCCCCCGAAGCCCCAATGTGTCCTGCTCTAAGGCCGCCGCATCTGCCATAGAGCGGGACACGTCAGGGCTTTGGAGGTGGCTTTCGGAAAGCTGCGTCAAGGCCCCAGTGCAGTTTTCCAAAATCCGCCCCCAAAGCCCTGACGCATCCCGCTCTATGGCAGATGCGGCGGCAGGGCTTTAAAAAATAAAAAATAAAGTGCCAGCCCACGCTCCAGCAGAGGCGGGTAAAACACACACACACACACACACACACACACATAAAATACTTACAATAATACAAATTACAATTACTTACAAATTACAATAATTTTGAATTCCTCCCCCCTCCCTTCAACCCACATACCTTTTCCAGCTGTTTCACGAGGATTTCAACTCTGCTCTTGTCTGCCATGGTGGAAATGTAAAAAATGTAAAAAGAAAAAGGCAAGAGCTGCTGAAGTCAGGCTGGGTTAGCTGCTGCCAGAGCCTCCAATGGATGACTCTGCTTAACTGTTTAAAAAAAGCCTCTAAAAAAAGTGCCCTCTGCAGGAGGAGGTGAGAGAACCACGTGCCTCATATACATAAGGAATTTTTCAGCTTTTAACCCCTGCTTAACTCTGCTCAAGTGATCATAAAGATAGACTAAATGGTTCTCTCGCCTCCTCCTGCAGAGGGCACTTTTTAAGAGGCTTTTTTAAACAGTTAAGCACTAAGCAGAATCATCCAGTATGACTCTGGCAGTAACTAGCTCAGCCTTTTTCCTTTTAATTTTTTTTCTTTTCATGATGACAGTGGTGAGGCCCTGCCTCCCCTGACTGCACATCAGTGAGGGATAGTAAAATAGTTAAATTTTCTTTTTTTATTTAAAATGTACAATTCAATTTGAATGAAATACACGTAAGGATTGTGGAAGAAACACACGGAATGTATTTATAACCAATCAATACGCTTTCTACAAAATGTAACGAAAGATTATTCTTTTTTGTGTTTTTGTTTAATTAAAACAATAAAAAAAAATTAAAAAAAAACATTTGCAAAAGGCCTGGGAGCCATATTAAAGATATTTAGCAGCCAAAGAGATCCTAGGCCCATAGGATGGTTAGTTCTGATTTGGTGAATGGATATTAAACAATTAATTTTTTGGCTATAAACACAACACAAATATAGAGATATTTGAAGAACTTAATCTTTGAAAATATGATTCATAAATGAAATTGACCAATGTGATCACTCCAATATATCTAATAAGTTGTGAAGATCTATTAGGTCAGTGGTTTTCAACCTGTGGGTCGCGACCCCTTTGGGGGTCGAATGACCCTTTCACAGGGGTCACCTAAGACCATCCACCTCCACTGGCATCGCCCATGCTCAGCAGTGCATCCTGAAGCTGCAGGTGCATGAAGAGCACTGGGTGGCAAAGCAGCCTCCTCCCAGCTCTGGGCACAACATAGATGCCACCCCACGTGGTCTCCACTCCAGGGAAAGGCCAAGGTGCTGAAGGGGGAGAAAGATGGGTTCCTCTGGTGGTGGATCAGCCTCAGCTCTGACGGACGTCTGAAGTGGCGGTGGCACTTCAGCCCAGCTGCCTGCACATGGCTCAAAACTGCCCAGAGAGCAGGAGACCGAGGTGGCGCAGTGGTTAAATGCAGCACTGCAGGCTACTGCTAGATCAGCAGTTCAGCGGTTCAAATCTCACCGGCTCAGGGTTGACTCAGCCTTCCATCCTTCCGAGGTGGGTAAAATGAGGACCCGGATTGTTGGGGGCAATATGCTGACTCTCTGTAAACTGCTTAGAGAGGGCTGAAAGCCCTATGAAGCGGTATATAAGTCTACTGCTATTGCTATTGCTAAGACCGACAGGACAGTCGGGTCACCTGCTTCAGCCAGTCGGACGGGCTTTTGCCCAGGCAGGCGCATGCCGGGATTCAAGCTGTCTTGGGCCTGGATGCTGCCTTTGCCACCCCTGCCGCCGGTCCTGTCCTGCGAGCTAAACTGAGCTCAGAGGCTTTTGGGGCCCCTGGAAGGGCTGGCAGGAGAGGCTGGAGGGGAGGACAGGTCCCACCCACCCATTCCTTCCATCCCAAGGAATTCCACTTGGGACGGAAGCACAGTTCAAAATAACTTAAGCCTCCATTTAAAATCCCATAAAAGGCAACTTCTTAATCTGTGTTTAAGAAAGAAAGGAAGAAAGGAAGAAAGAAAAAAAGAAAGAAAGAAGGAAGGAAGGAAGGAAGGAAGGAAAGAGGAGGGAGGGAGGGAGAAATGGAAAGAAAGAAAGAAGAAAAGGGAGGGAAGAATGGAAAGAAAGAAGAAAAGGGAGGGGGAAATGGAGAGAAAGAAAGAAGAAAAGGGAGGGAGGAATGGAAAGAAAGAAAGAAAGAGAAGAAAAGGGAGGGAGAATGGAAAGAAAGGAAGAGAAAGAAAGAAAGAAAGAAGAAAGAAAGAAAGAAACAAAGAAAGAGAAAGAAAGAAAGAAAGAAAGAAAGAGAAAGAAAGAAAGAAAGAAAACTGGGTGGGTAGGGGTAACGGAATGTAAAAAAAGTAAACTTAATAAAGTGAAACTCATGTAAACCACGAACTGCTGCTGAAGTTCATGTTGTTTTATCCTGGAAAATCCCAGCCTGGCTGATCTTCTCCCAAACCAAGATTCACAGATTAATCACTATGCTTTAATTATGTTCAATTTGTAATAATGAAAATACATCCTGCATATCAGATATTTACATTACAATTCATAACAGTAGCAAAATTACAGTAATGAAGCAGCAACGAAAATAAGTTTATGGTTTGGGGTCAGCACAACATGAGGAACTGTAAAGGGTCGCGGCATTGGGAAGGTTGAGAACCACTGTATTAGGTGGTGAGATTGATAATTTCATTGAAATAATTATTGTGCATGCAAATGATTGTCTCTGTTTCTTTTTTGTGCTCTCTTAAGTTTGAGCTTACAGAATTTGCAAACTGAGTAAAGTATGGAAGATTGTGGTTTGTATACTGACTATTTCACTGCACAAGCAATCTAACTTCTGATACTGCACAGCACCCTCTGAGGTGAGAAATTAATGTACACTTTCATTTCTCAGCATCTTTCTTGCTTCTGTGCATACATGTTTATGCTAAATATTTCTGTTTTAATGTAATCTATGTAAGTTATATTAGAGGGAACTACCATAAAAATGTTAAAAACACATTGCTGGACAGCAGTTAAGCTTTGAACTGTTGGTTGGTTGCACTCTATTCAAGCAGAAACTGAATCCAAACACTAAAAAAACAGATGTTACAACATCTCACTGCAAATCTTTTCAGCCATTCAGTTTCCTACATACACCTATGGAAGTCCCCCCCCCCCCCAAAAGGACTACAGGTAAAAGCCATCACACTCCCACTACAAGCACTTTGTTCAGATTTGCAAGAGACTTGGAAGTTGTCCCATATTTGCCTGGATACTGCATTTTGAAGTTGTAAAGTAGCCGAGAATTTGCAGTAACACACTCAGCAATTTCTCAGAGTTGTTCTCTAAGGGCAAGGTTACACTTTGTCTCTCTGTTTCCTTGTAAGAAAAAAAGAGTCAGGCCTTTCTGCCTTGGACTGATTATGGGATAGATGGGATGATGACATGCCCTACAGAAATTAGGGGCATCTCAACCCATCAGAAACAAACAGAAACAAAATACGCACTAGTTGTTCATCACTTCAAACTCTTTATGTAATATCCACATTAAGTGAGTCACAACTGATCTACACGACAGTCCACTACCTTTTCTTCATATGCGCTAGGGGAGCTCAGCAAACACAAATGAATTCTGAGGTTTTCTGAATATTTTCCCAATGATTTCACTCAGTATTCATTTCATTTTAATGCAAGGGCACAAATCCTAGTTTATGTCATAATAGATGGACAACAATAGTGCAGTTTAATGAAAATAAAACACTAAACAGTGCTACATGTTGACAGAGTCATGATGGATATAATTTGGAGTGTTTTCGATGATGTGGATCTTTGAAAAATATCTGGCAAGCATGCAAAGTGACAAATGTATTTAAGGATCTATGCCATTCAAATGATATCACCACATGTCTGTTTTGGAATTTTCCCTATTAAATGTGGTGAATATGGGCAGAAAAGCACTTGCATATTGTGTTCTTTAAACAAAAAGTGTTTGCGTTGCACAGGGGGGATGTCTGTCAATAACACCCAACAATTCAATGTTCCCAAAGATATGGCTACATAAAGTGCACAGATTGGAACTGGGGGGAGGGAGGGAGGGAGGGAGGCAAAAGCAAAATGCATTGCTAATGCATCTGTGAATTTCTCTTCTTTAAAAAAAATGCTTTATTTTGCTCCCCATCAAGCGTCATATGTATTTACATAGATTAGTGCACAATTTCTGGTCATAGTTACAGTGATATAAAAGTATATCACTTGAGCTGTATTCCAGCTTGACAATTGCTCTCTAGCAATCTGAATTTGAGGACACATGGCTGTTGCCTCTTTTCCTTTTCTCTGTCAGCAAAGGCAACTTCTTTGACTGACTGGATATCTATCTATCTATCTATCTATCTATCTATCTATCTATCTATCTATCTATCTATATCTATTTATCTATCTATCTATCTCTATCTATCTATCTATATATCTATCATCTATCATCTATCTATCATCTATCAATCTGCTTATCATCTTATTCAATTATGTCACATCCTTGTGCAAAAAGTACCCTATATTTGAACGATGATGACATAATTAGCCTTGCTTTTTCATTATAGATGCAGTTCCCTTGTTTTTACCCAGTTCAGCTTAGCGGATTCCCTAATCTTGCTGAACACTTCAGTTTAGATGGTGTATCAATGAGGCATTCAAACCTAGCAGTTTATACACAAAAAATTCTGTCTGCTTTGTAAAAGATTATCCTTTTATAAACACTCCGCGGAAAACATAAAAGCAAATAGAGGACAGCACATAGGACAGGAAAGATGTTAGCAGGGAGATTAATGCTGAACGGGTAGAAATGAATGGTGCTTACCCAAACAAGGTCCAGATACTTTGGCTGCAGTGAAACATAAATAATGGGAATGACACATCGTTTATTCGAGATAATGAGTTGATCCGAAGTAGGGGCCTAGAACAAGAGATTAAAGATTAAATATCCATCTCCTGATGAATATCAGTAGCAAACTTTAACCTTTTCCTTCCAAAAGCACAATTTCTTTGAACAAATCATGTTAGTGCAGCACAATGAAGAAATGTGCTGAAGCCAACTGAAATGGTATCTCAACTTGAGTCAGGAAGAAAAAAGCAACCAGCATTTTGTCTCTCTTTTAATAATCGGGAGGGGGAGAGAAAAGTATAAACAAATGTAAACAATCTAAAGATTCACTGATGCTTTCAAAATACTATGGAAGAGTCAAGAAATATAGTTTTCTATTTTATACAGTGTGGGAATGTGCATGTCCTGGAGAGTTGGGGAGACTGGAAGGCCCTGAATTCTGGGCTGTTTTTCTAATTTGTTACAATATAATTACTGAAAGGACATACATATTTGGAACATTTAGCTTGTTGAGAAATAATAACCAAGGGCAGCCTGCTTTGAAAAACAGACAGCAGACCACATCCTAAATCAGAAGCTTGCATTCAAGGAGGACTTGGTAGATGTCACAGGCCTTGGACCAACAGAGGTGTGAAACTGAATGAGGAAGGGACAAGCACAGTCCATTGGGGTTTGGGAACAGGCTGTATTGAAATCCTGGCAGCTTTTCCAGCTTGGTCAATTAGTGGTCCTTCCTGTTCAAGATGCTGTAATGCCACAGAGGCAGAAGACACAGGACAAGTGGGAATCTGGATAGCAGTGTGGCTTGCCCAGAACTTAGAATATAGCAGCTGCTGAATGCATTCAGCCAGCCAAGACTAGCCTTGTGGTTTTGTTGCTGATCCTCTTGAAACAAGGATAAAAAGATGGGAAGGGGGGTGGAGGTGGGGTGGAGTGGGATGGGGGAAGGGCGCCCTTTCCAAAGCATATTGAGCAATGACACAAGGAAAACTATGGCAGAATGAATCACATTAGACAACTTCTCACCAGCTCATTGGAAGTGGGCTGAGGAGTGAAATGAATTTAGTGACATTGTTATATCTTGGGTGGTGAATGCAGTGCAGATGCCAAACCCACATGCATGTGCAGTTGGCAGAAAAAGACAGGATTTGCTTAGTAAATATTAGCTTGCAGAAAATCCTATTCCAGGGAGGTTTTGGATTTTTAAGGCAGAAAAAAGGGGGTGATGTGGATTGCTTTACTTTTTTCATTGTTGCTTTACTATTGCTGAGAATACAGATCTATATTCTCAGAAATATTCACAGATATTGAAAAATAAGAGCAGCATTCTATTAAAAAACCAATTTAGTGGGTTTGCTCTTTGGTTTTTAGCCAATCACTGAGCTGATTGAAATGACACAATGCTCCAAAATTGGTAACAGTTGATATGTATAGCAGTCCTAACAGGTTTTGAGCCTAGACCAGGAGTATCTGCAAGTGGATCAAAAAACTGAAAGGGCCCAAACTCAAGCAATCAAAGCCTCTTTCTTTTTTTAATGTGAAATTTTATTTTATTTTTTTATTTTCTTTTATCATTTTTTTTATTTTACTTATCTCTCAGCAGAGAGCCCACCCCTAATCATTCCTTTCAGACAGGACTAACATGTATCGAGAAGAAATTATTTATAATCCAATGTTTTTTCTTTAAAGAAATAGAATGAAATATGCCAAAAGTCTGCAATGACACTAGATTTACTATTTTTATTTAAAGAAACTCCATAGGGATGAACTAGATTATACATGTGAACTAGGTTGGATTGCTTAAGATTGTCAGTTTTGAGTGATATTTTGTTCAAAGGGCAAGCAAAGCTTTTGAATTTGAAATTTCTGATGCAGTGTTTGAGTGAAAAACTGGTGGATTTTACAAATGATCATCCACATGTATTCTAGATGGCTGCTCCTTGAAAGGAGACCACAGGACACATATTTCCTGTGAGTTTGAGTGCCAGGAGATGATGGGATTAGCCAGTTTACTTGCAGTCATGGGTGAGATGTTTAAAGGATACTAACTTGGCAAACCACACTTCTTAATCACTTTCAAAAATTGCTCATAAAATACTTCAAGAGTATTAGAGACCTAGGCAGATAATTCTGAAAATTCTGGGTGTCGGTATTTAATCCTGAATGAAAGAAAATTTTATTGCCCTAACACTTGGGCACCACAGGTGCTCCCAACATGAATGATGTAGAACTGGCCACACCCATCTCGGCTCCCCAATGAAATTGAGTTTAACACCCCTCTTGTAAAGCATTCTAATAAAGAAAATACTGAAGTAGATTATTGAAGACTGGAATCAAAAAGTAGCAGTTACAGTATATGTAATACCAGCAATGATATTTGTTTCTGGGCTATGCCCAGAATATGTTATTGAGAAAATGACAGATATAGAATAAATTTTAGCTAACAGGATAGAAATGGCATCAAAAGTAGATTTACAACAGACAAAACAAGAGAATGACTTAAAAAGGACCTTTTGCTCTATCTATAAAGGAAACTGTATGAGGTTTTGAAATATAAAGAATAAATACAAATGATAAACCAAGAAAGTGGCCTGGAAAACTGTTTCCTATGGATTTACAAAAGAGGTTTGTTACAACAAAGAACTCTGTGTGATGGGGCAAAAAAGAAATTAAGAGAAATCAAATCCAAAAACAATATTTTAATGAACTAAAGATTAAGACTGCTAGACGTAAAAGGGAAGAATATAAAGTTGGCTTTTTGATCAAGGTTAAAACATGATAGGTTGTTATCTCTGGCAATGCTTTACAGGTTTTCTGCTGAGATCAAGATTAAAAAAATGATTTTACGGATTTGTTTATAAATAAATGTTGGGATATGGGATGAAGAGATAAATGTTGGGATATGGGATGAAGAGATAAATGTAACAGTTGGAAGTCACTTCTTTATATGTTTCTTTCCTCTTTCATTATTATATTCTTGTTTTTCTCTTCTATTTCTTTTTTTCTCTTTTTAAAGTTTTATTGTAATAGATTTTATTTTGATCCAAAAAGATAAAGAAAATGGAAAGGATCCTGGAAACTATAGGTTAATCATCTGTTTGCCAACAACATACAAGATCCTTACTGGTATCATTGCAAACCAAATTTATGGATATTTGGAAAGAAATAACTTGTTTCCTGTAGAACAGAAAGGATGCTGCAAAAATTCAAGAGGAACAAAGGACCAACTGCTGATTGACAAACTAATCCTAAAGAATTCAAAGAAAAGACGAACCAACCTGTTCATGGCTTGGATAGACTATAAGAAAGCATTTAATTCAGTTCTCCATAGCTGGATCAAGAAATGCCTGAAAATCTTTGGCATCAGCAGCAACATACAAAAATTCATGGAAACTTCAATGAACCTCTGGAAAATGAAGTTTATAGCTAATGAAGAAGTACTGGGTGAAGTTGAAATTAAACAAGGCATTTTCCAGGGAAATTCCCTTTCACCCCTACTTTTTATACTCTCAATGCTACCACTGACAATCATTTTGAAGAAGATGAACTATGGATACGAACTTGCAAAGAAAGGACTGAAAATTTCGCACTTGGTGTACATGGATGATTTGAAGCTATTTGGTAAAACAAAAGCTGAACTGAATTTATTAATTGAAAGCACAAAATAATTTAGCCAAGACATTGGTATGCAGTTTGGAATTGACAAATGTGCAACAATGGCAACCAAAGCAAGCAAGGTCATAGAAGATGATGGAATAGAACTTGAGAATGAAGAAATGATAAAGGCAGTAAAACCAGAAGAAGGCTACAAGTACTTGGGTTTTTTAGAGGCCTCTGACAATGCATAATAAAGTCAAGGAATTAACTTCAGCCAAGTACATTCTACAAATTTGCAAGATATTAAAGTCCAAATTGAGTGGAGGAAACATTATAAAAGCCATAAATACCTGGGCTATACCTGTGATTCGATACTCTGCAGGAATAATTGACTGGACCCAGATGGAGTTGGACAATTTGGACAGAAAAACAAGGAAGCTTATGACAATGAATCATGCTTTGCACCCTAAAAGTGATGTTGACCGATTATATCTACCAAGAGCAGAGGGTGGTCGAGGACTCCTACAAGTAAAACAGACTGTGGAAGAAGAAAACCACTGCTTGAATAATTGCATCCAGAAAAGTGAAGAACCAATATTTAAGGAAGTAAATAAAGGAGGCCTTTTAAAGACAACTAAGTCAAAAGCTGAATATAAGAAAGAAGTAATTGAGAAGAGAACTGAAAATTGGAAAAACAAAGCTATGCATAGCCAATACTTGAAAAGTATTGAAGGCAAAGCTGACCAAAAGCTAACTTGGAACTGGTTAAGATCAGGGGCATTTAGAAAAAGAAACATAAGGCTTTATTTTGGCAGCTCAAGAACAAGCTTTAGCTACAAACTGCATGAAGGCAAAAATTCAACATGTTACCACCAACAGCAAATGTCGTCTCTGTAATGAGAAAGACTAGACAGTCGACCACTTGATCAGTGGGTGCAGCAAAATTTCACAAACTGACTACCTAAAACGCCATGACCGTGTTGCTAAGATCATTCACTAGAATTTGTGCCAAAAGTTTGGATTTGAGTACAGCAAAAACCACTGGGAACATCAGATTCAGAAGGTTTTAGAGAATGAGAAAGTCAAAATCTCGTGGGACTTCAGAATTCAGACTGACAAGCACTTGGCCCACAACACACCTTACATAACAATCGTTGAAAAGAAAAAAGTATGGTTCATTGACATTGCAATACCTAGAGATGCACAAATTGAAGATAAACAGCAAGAAAAAATCACAAAGTACCGGGACTTGCAAATTGAAGTTGAGCAACTGTGGAAAAAGAAATTGTGTGTTGTCCCATTTGTAATTGGAGCCCTTGGAGCAATACCCAAAGGGCTACCTTGCTATTTGGAAATTTTAAATTTATCAGACTTGAACATTCTGATTCTACAAAAAACCACCCTACTTGGAACGGCTTATATCCTCCAACGTTACCTTAACAGTTCCTAGGTCCTTGGTTAGGACTCGAGCTGTTGAGCTACCAACCAGTCCCAAAGGCTGTGAATCTCACCCAAGATTAACCACATAATAATAAATGGTTGTCAACTTCTTCACTTTCCTTCTACATTTCTCAGCATTATGAACTAGCATAATTTGAACCAGGTCATGTGTACCTTGATTGAGAACTATGGATTGATTTATCTGATGTTTCTTAGTTATCCATGGTATGCTTGAAAGTCTTCTCTATACCAAAAGTATCAATAATCTTTCTATTTTGATTCTTAACAGCCCAAATTTTGAAGCTTGCCTTCCTTATATTTGATTTTTAAAAAGCACACATATACTATAAAGTCTGTGAAGCAAAGTTTCAGAAAGGTGCAAGGTCTCTTCTGGATCTTTTCAACAGGTATAAATATCTATTAAAGACCAAACAGGTACAAATGCACCAGGACAACTCCTATCACTTTTCACTTAGCTTTGGAAACAAGATTTGGTGAACATACTGAATAAATGGCAGAGCTAAAATGAACTCTATATCATTAGGAACATAAGCAGGTGGCAACCACAGTAGCTTTCGGCAATCCCCTAAAGATTTGTTTTTTATTTAGGTTTTGCAAACTGCCATGATTGACATGACAGAAAAGGACATTGCAGAAAAGACACAGATGAAATGGTTCATATGCAGCTATCTTCTGCTGTGCTGTACAATGACAAGGACTAAATTATCTGCATTATAAGAGATGTTTTACAAGGGAGACCATTGCCTTTTCACTGTCTGCCCTGCAAAGAGAAGGAAAAAGAGAAACTGATATATTTTTTAAAAAAATGTAATCAGTCTTTAAAGGAGATAAAGATATTATAAAGCCTAAAGCAAATAGATATAACTGTATATATCTTTTACAGACAAGGTTCAACTTCCATAGCAGTGTATAGACTAGGTATCCATGGGGAGACAGAAATAAAAAATAAACAACTGAATTTAAAAAGCCATGTTGCTCTTCTCCATACCATGAAGGCAATTCACACTGAAATTAAATTTCATACCATTTGTAAATCTACCAGCATCTAAAAGGGCAGTCTGAATTTGGAAATAAAACACAATGAAGCAAAAGCTGCAAAAAGAGAAGAAAAGAATAAACAAGTAAAGTAACCTAACAGTCTGGTATATATTTCATGAATTGAATGCCACTCTCCTTCATCAGATGAATGAATGAAATGGACATGAATCAATAAAAGTTGTATCCTAGTAAATTTTTTAGTGTTCAATGTATTTTATTAATATTTTCTTCTGCAGCAAAATTTAAATGTACATTGATATATGGCTAGTCAAAAATAATCAAATATTTAAATTAAAATCAAGAGATCAAGATTTTGATGCAACACACCTAAACTTGCTAACACTTGCTAACAAATTCCTTTCTCATTTGCTCATTGCTCATTGTAACACCAATGTCATAGGATTTTCCTTTCCTTTTTTAAAAATTATGATTGAAATCCTCTCTAGGGATGGAAGCCTTTGAAGTTCTAACACAGCGTGTTATAAGTATTTTGATACTTCCTCATTAGGCATAGAACAGGAGCCAAAACAAGCCTTGGAGTGCCAGAATTGCCCCTGATAAATTAGGCACACGACTGGAAAAGGGTGGACACTTCCTTGAGTTGAATGTTCATTTCCTCCCCATTCCATTTGAACAGGAAGTCATTGGAATGGGGCGAAAGAGAGCTTTCCTTGAAGAACTTGAAGGGCTGGGATTGATATTTCATGCAATCAAAAACTTGGAACCAGCTCTAGCCTTTGATTTTTTTAAATATATATTTTCATAGTGACTTCTCTTGCCTTCACTGATGGCATGATGAACAGGATGTTATGATTTATTGAACACATAAGGCAAGCAGAAGGACAAGGTGGATGATGCCCTTAGTTGTAGTTTTTGAATAATTGAATGCTCTAAGCACTTAATTTTTCCCTAGGGAAATCTTTTGATGGCAGGTGACTTTACAACATGTTTAAGTGTTATAAATGAAGTTGTGCCATTTTAAACAAAAAAACAAACTAATATCCCAAACAAAAATATAATGTTGTTCCACCCAGTTAGTTTTCACCAATTGCTTACCGGAATAGAAAGCATGTTTTGATACATGTAAGGTTCTTCTGTCTATTGGCACCTGGAATCAGCTTGTTAAATGAAATAAGTGTGGGACCAGTGTTAAATTTAGCCCTATGTCGTTGCATATAACTATCTACACATGCATTACAGACAAAAAATAAATTGGCCTGTAACACAATCCTAACACAAAGCATAGCACGGGTCTCTCAAAATCCAATTGAAGGTAGCTACAAAGTTGAGAAGCAAGTCAAGCAATGAGACTTTGCACAGGGGTAGCACAGGGGTTTCGTAATCTTTCAAAAGTAGACGTTCTAAACAGTGTGCTTTTTTTATTGAGGACTTATGTGTCACTCCAAGCCGGAACTCTGAGCACCTTCCATTTCTTTCCACAGTGCAATATTTTTTTATTAAAAAAATAACAAAATAGAAATCACAAAAAAAGAATAAAGGAGTAGAAAAAACAGTAAATGTGTCCTTTTTTGCTTTTGTGTAAGTAGGGAGCTGCCTTATACCAGCTCAGAACTGTGAACTACTGGGCACATTTTATCTACGTAGGGAAAGCAGACAGGGATGTTGTGATGAATGGCAGAGGAATGACATTCCCAAAAACAGAGGTCAAAGGAAAAACAAAGAGATGCATGCAGGCATATCAAAACCTAAATTTGATTCTGTTTCATTTAAATTGAATCAAAGTTATAAATATAAGCAACTGCCCACATAGTTCATAAGTTTCCTTTTCTATCACATTTAAAAATCCCATTTGTTAGCAGCTTTGGGAAGGATTCTGGAAGCCAAAACTTAAACTTTAAGGATTTTTTTTGTAATTCTTTGGAGCTTCTTGCATTTTATGCACCTGTGCTATAAAATATAAGTTATAGAAGATATAAGAAGTCACCCAATGATTGAATCATGTTTGCATGCAAAGAATGTGAGCCACCACTGAATTATAGGGCTTCCCAAAAGTGGACTTTCTTGCTTTATTCATCTGGACTTATCAAAAAATTTAAATATTAATTTTTTTCAAATCCAAAGCAACTTTTCTGTTTGTTGATCCAATTCTTTTTCTTTTTAAAACCTTAGGAATTATCGGTATATTATCTCAATAATTAAGCAAAATTTCTATCCCCACCTATTAATTATGGATGAAGTGTGGGTAACTTTCAGGATTTCTCTTTCACAGGTCCTGCAGTTAGAGACCCTGGCCATCTATATCAATCTTAAGGGGCATCAGTTTGTTTCAGTGTAAAAAGGCCATCCTCACATCATACATTGATGAGATGGAATCACTAATTCTGAGATGAGAATCTTGATTGGCAATGTTTGTCATCTCCATATTGAAAAGCATAAGTGCCATAAAAGCAGATTCTTTCAGCTCACATTACCATGAAATAATTGCTTCCATATGCTGTGGGCAAACCCCACACTTTCCCACAGATCATCCACATGTGAGTGACAGGAAGAGTATACCTGTATATGTTATCTATGGTAAATTTCAATGGAGGTGTTCAGGTAATCCATCACACATTTAAGAAATGAAATTATTTTACCTTTTTACAAACTACATATTATTTTCACGTACAATGTGTTAAATGTTGTAAAACTATCAATTCTGTCAAAACCTATCTGAAAGAAAACAAGAGACCCTACAATCTTAACATCCAAACTGACTGGTGATTATCAGAAATTAAATGTGCAGGAATTCTAAATCTGAGATGTCTAGATGACTTTTGTTTTTCCATAATTGTTTGAGGTTTCTACATAGTATTTAAGAATCAATTATATTGCAATTGATGCAATTAACGCTAATAATCCAGTAAAAGTCAGTTGGAGGTCTATTCAAGTTAGTAGAAAAGAGAGACTATGGGTGTTATTAACCTATGCTGAATTTTACTAGACATTTCTTTTCTCGCATAATAAATATACAGTAGTTAGCAAGGCTGTCATTATAATTTTACAGGAACAATGGCTCATCACTTTCTCTTCTAGACACTCATAACTAATTCAACGTACAGCATGTAAGCAAAATGAATCTTTTTTTAAAAAATTGTAAACTAGATCATGCATCACCCATCTATCAATCATCTGTTGCTCCCTGATTAGTAAAGCTGATGTTTACAGAGCTGTTAAAGATATTTTTGAAAGGACAACAGTTGCCAATATACCTTCTCATTCATATAATATCATGCTCTTATACTTACACACACTATTGTGCAATCTTATTTGTCACAATATGCTTGTTAGCAAATCTTTACTCTCTGGATAAAATTGTAGAATGCATTACCATCTTTTTAATCTAGTTAACTCCTGGTCCCTTGCTAGCAAAAGATTAGAATTGTGCTTGCTCTATCATTTTACAGGCCACACCAGTCCTGATCCTGAATATCTACACAATTGAGGCAATGTGAGTAATTTTTTATGTGCAAAACTATATATATTATATCTTTTCCTTTAAGAGTTGTTAGAGTTAGAGCCAGGGGGCATCGCCCATTCCTTATGACATTTTCAGTCAAAGGATGCAGAAGGCAAGGCTTGTTTGCCTTGTCTAGGCCATATTAAATATTCTGGAAAACAGTGTTCAGTAGTGTGGGAGATATGTATCATCCACTTCTCCCTTCCACAGATCTTCAATTTCCTATTATTAGTCTTGTTGTGAACAATTGTAAATAATATATCATTATATCATATCACAATATATAATGTGTCTCATGCCTGTATAAGTTGTATGTCTCTGACTATTTGAATTGTTCTAGTTATATTGAAAGAGGTGCCTGTTTTAGTATAGAAGAAATTTTCCATAGAAAAAAGGAGAATAAGTAGGGGTAGGGATCTTAGTCAATTGCATGGACAGGAAATTACTGGAAACACTCAAAACTGGTTTGTACAACTGGCTGCCCTAACCAAAAGAACAAGGCTTGGGGATGGGGGGACCTGTGTGGATTTCAACAAATCCAGCATCCATTGTCCCCTGATACTGCTATATTTTTTTTCTAAAATTTATTATGTTTCTAAGTAAAAAGCAGAAATATTTTTATACTTTAAAAACAGATTACAAAAGAATATGCCTTGAAATTTTCTACACTTTCTCAAAGATTTCATACCATTTTGTTTTCACAAAGAGAAATAAATGCTGTTTAGCACTCATGTTTCTTTGTCCATATTACAAAATTGGAAAGTGGGGTTGCAGTTTTCATAAACAATTTTCCAAAGTGAACAAAACATTGGGATAAGCTGCTTCCTCCCCAATATACACACACACAACATGGAAGAATGAAATGGAAGTATGCTCAACATTCTAGAACCTGAATATCATATGTGTGTGTGTGTGTGTGAGAGAGAGAGAGAGAGAGAGAGGGAGGGAGAAGGAGAGGGAGAGGGAGAGGGAGGGAGGAAGAGGGAGGGAGGGAGAGAAAGAGAGAGAGAGAGAGATGAAGCCCTTGATGAAGAGCATCCTAAACTATTTGGCTCAGTTTGATGAAAAGATTTTCAAAAGCTATAAGCTCAGAATTAGGAACATCAAGCTATGGATGTTGTTTCTCCATATGTTGCACCACCAAGCTACAATTTAGTGTGTAGTTGTGTATTCTCACATTTCAGACATTTCCCATCCATGTAGATTGCTCAAACATAGAAACAACTCCTTGTCTGGGTACAGGAACACTAGTAATGGGAAACAAGCAGTTTTGATCTATGACTTATTCTAGAAAACTAGCACGGAGAAGACAGGCAACCACTAAATGGACTAAGTATGCTGACGATGCCATACAACAACAAAAGCAAAAGCCAAGTATCCTGAATAACAGCAGTTGCACAGAGCTTGACCCCTGAAGCAGCAAATGAAAGGTTTCAGCTATAGAATACAAAATGGACCACTCAGCAGGTTTTGAATGAACAAATGTATTGCAACTTTGGAAAACTCTTCCCTGACATATTGTGGGTTCTCTTTTAGCTATTCCACTAGATCCCAGGCTTAACAGAGTTTAGGATTCTAAAGGCTGGATATTTCAAAGTTCCTCTTTGTGTAGCTATGATTAACAGCAATACGTGCTTTGAACGTATTGGCATCATGTGAAACAGAAATAGCGACAGCTGAAGAACAAAAATTCAATACACCAAACATGGTTGTCTATACCATGGAAATAAATTGCATCTGTGCCATAGCTAATAAACTGTACAGCCATACCAGTACTGTATATTTATTTGATAGTTCCTTCTTACGCTGATCACTCTTGGAAAAAATGTGATGCCTTATAATATAATAGACAAGCTCTACATATAACCCCTGGATGGGGGTGACTAACAGTATCCATGAGGCAAAGATAAAGCTTGGAAGCTACTCAAAACTTTTGGATAGGAATGAGCAACTATGTTTCTCTTCTGTGGCGCCAGAGGCCATAGTCACCAAAAACCAATGTCATGATCTTCTGTCATTTTGAGGTGGGAGACATTATGAAAGCAGGACAGGAAACCGTGAGAGAGGTTTAATATAGCTTTCTTAAAAGCAAAGAATATCACCAACATTCCTGCTAAGTCATAAACAAATCAACTTTGCATTCTCATCCTAACATGATAAACCCTGCCACATCAAAGAGGGCAGAGTTTCAATCACACAATCAGAGCCGCCATCTTAATTTTTTTTTTTACTTCTCCATGGTCACTCCCTGTCTCCTAAGTTTCAAGGGTTATACCCATATCTATTTCATAAGCTTAAACTATTATTTTTAAAGTAGCTGTAACACTGAAATGGAAGTGTCTATGGAGATTCTCAATCATCCAGGTCATGGTTGTCCTAAAGAAGCTTTTCAAAAGCCAACTGGACTTTCTTTGGAAGGGGAGGGGTGAGTTTCTTTGAAAATATTTCACTTCTCATCCTAGAAGCATCTTCAGTTCTGAAGTGAACTGAACAACCTTCTTCGATGACAGCGAAAGGTTTTCAAAGAAAAAAACCAAGAAAGTCCACTTGCCTTCTGAAAAGCACTTTGGGGTCTGAAATGGAAGCTCTGTGTCTGCATCTTGATGTTTTTTTATCTTGCAGTTTCCATTATGGAGCCTTTTCCCTCTTTTGTAAAATCCCGAAGAACAATTTAAGAATGCAAGCAATCAGGGAACAGATTTAAAGCTTCTTACTGCACACAATGCTCTCAGGCCAGATCAGGGACTGTGTTCTTATTTCCAGCAAATAACAGCAAGAGGACAGTCGTATACACTATAAACCTTTGAGAATTCTTACCGTATATACTCGAGTATAGGCCGACCCGAATATAAGCCGAGGCACCTAATTTTACCACAAAAACCTGGAAAAGTTATTGACTCGAGTATAAGCCTAGGATGGGAAATGCAGCAGCTACCGGTAAATTTCAAAAATAAAAATAGATACCAATAATGTTTTTGAATATTTATTTCCTCCCCTGGAGTGGGGAGGAATTGGGGATTTCATAGTATCCTTCCCCTGGAGTGGGGAGGATTTGGGGGATTTCATAGTATCCTACCCCTGGAGTGGGGAGGAAATGTGGATTTCATAGTATCCTACCCCTGGAGTGGGGAGGATTTGGGGGATTTCATAGTATCCTACCCCTGTAGTGGGGAGGAAATGTAGATTTCATAGTATCCTTCCCCTGGAGTGGGGAGGAAATGTGGATTTCATAGTATCCTTCCCCTGGAGTGGGAGGATTTGGGGGATTTCATAGTATCCTTCCCCTGGAGTGGGGAGGAAATGTGGATTTCATAGTATCCTACCCCTGGAGTGGGGAGGATTTGGGGGATTTCATAGTATCCTACCCCTGTAGTGGGGAGGGAATGTGGATTTCATAGTATCCTACCCCTGGAGTGGGGAGGATTTGGGGGATTTCATAGTATCCTACCCCTGTAGTGGGGAGGGTATGTGGATTTCATAGTACCCTTCCCCTGGAGTGGGGAGGATTTGGGGGATTTCATAGTATCCTTCCCCTGGAGTGGGGAGGAAATGTGGATTTCATAGTATCCTACCCCTGGAGTGGGGAGGATTTGGGGGATTTCATAGTATCCTACCCCTGTAGTGGGGAGGGAATGTGGATTTCATAGTATCCTACCCCTGGAGTGGGGAGGATTTGGGGGATTTCATAGTATCCTTCCCCTGGAGTGGGGAGGATTTGGGGGATTTCATAGTATACTAAGTCAGAAATAACATTGCTGCGTAGCCAGGAGTGTGTCTCAGTCACTTAAACCTCATACATAAATCATTGTACGAGGCGCTCGACGGCGCCTCTTACCTGCCGCGGGTCCCACCAGGACCGGCCAGAGGCACAGCAAGCTCCGGAACCAGAGCGGGAGCCTCCGCCGCATGGCTCAGCTCCGCCAGGGACGCATCCGGCAAGGGGAAAGCGGGGTCCCCTCTCGCGCAGCGGGTGGAGGGCGCGGGGCGGCGGCAGGGCTGGGCTGCCTCCGGGTCCTGCCTTCCGGAGCCCTGGGGCGGCCGCGGGAGTCCGTGGGTGGCGGGGCTCGCTCGGCTTCCAGCAGGGAGGAGAAGGGGGGCTTCCCGGAGCCGCGCGCTCGGCAAGCTCGCCGCTCAACTCAGCGCCAGCGCGCCTTCATCTCCGAGCGCCTAGCGGAAGGGCCAAGCCGCTCGCCTCGGAGCCGCTGGAGCTGGGACGCCGCCTCCGCCGCGGAATTTGCTCCAACTCAGCCGCTCCGGCCCATTGTCAGCCGGCTGGTCCCTGCCTTCCCTCCCCTCCTCTCTCTAGCTTAAAGAGACACCGACTTGCCTCGGCTGGAGGCCGGGCACGGGGAGGAATTGGCGCCAGCCCGGGGAGGGGGCTGCGAGCGGGCGGGCGGGGGGACGGGAGGTAAAAGGCTGGATGGGTTTGGTTGCCAAACCGAGGCGGCTCGCTCGGGGCTCTTCCCTCTCTCCCCATGGGTGGGCAGCGGCCGGAGTTCCCACTGAGGAACTTCGCCAGGCAACTCTCGGTTCAGATGCCAGGGGCGACTGGAACCCGGCATCCTCGGGTTCCGATTCTAACCCCGAAGGAGAGCAAAGCCGGGAAGGGCGTCAAACTCTTCCACCCAAGCTGGGAGCCTGTCACGTTTGGGAGGCTTGCAGCGGCTCACCTGCGTGGAAGTCAGCGGACTACACGCACATACACAGACACATCCAGACAGACATCCAGACAGACAGACAGACCTCTGGCCCATCAGGAGGTCCAGCAGCCACCGGCCGTCCTTTGACTCGGACGTGGAATGGAAGGGAGTTAACAGAGGAGAGGGAATGGCTGGCGCAGACTGCCCAGCAAGACAAGAGATCCTGGGGCTTTCATAGTATCCTATCCCTGGAGTGGGGAGGATTTGGGGGATTTCATAGTATCCTTCCCCTGGCAGGCTAGGAAATGGAATGAACGAGGGGGCAGGCAGGGGAGGGAAACGAAACGAATAAGTGGCCAGGCAGGCTAGGAAATGGAATGAACGAGGGGGCAGGCGGGCAGGCGAGGAAACAGTCCAGCGGATGGAGCAGAAGCAGCCCCGGGGCTCCGCTGCCGCTCCCCGCATTTTTCTGGACGGGGTCTCGCAGGAAGGAATCCCCTCCTCCTCCAACAGGCAACAGCACTGCCGGATCCAGTTGTAGACTCGAGTATAAGCCGAGCCGGCTTTTTTCAGCCCAAAAAGTGGGCTGAAAAACTCGGCTTATACTCGAGTATATACGGTACTTCTCCCCAGGAATCCCTGAGCTCTGAAATTCAGGAATGTATGTTAAAGATCTTTAACAAATAGTTCTCATCATCCTCACAGCCTTTAGGATTTAGGACTGAAAGGGAAGCAAAATACAAGTCTTTCTATCAATAAGTTCATTTAAAAGTAATCATTAGTTATAGCAGTTCCAGTATCAGGCTACAAAACCATCATATACAAGATTAATGAGATATAGAAGAGTAGTACAGGATAAAAAAATCAGCAACATGCATTTACAAGCTCCTTACAAAACTACAGTTCCCAATTCTTTGCAGGAAACCACCATAGCTAAGCACTAGAAATTCAACTTATTCATAGATCTGAATGTGGAAAGCAGAATTATGTCAGTGAACTCTGTATCCTGACCTCTTTCAAATAGGTAAACAGAACCTATCTGTTCATAATCTCAACCTTAGCCTTTTTTTTCTTTATAACACACAGAGTTTAAACTAGAAGCTCACTTACAAAATGTAGATATCCGTTTATCACAGAACAGTGGATAGACGGATAATTTCTTTTGCTGAGAAACAGTGCCAAAACTGAGAACATTATAGGAGTAATTTAGCAGTCAAAATCTCCTCTAGTAAATTTCCAAAATATTAATTTGCAAGTTCATCTTCTCAATTTCATTGCAAATCAAAAATAGGCTTTTTAAGAAACTAATTAAGTTACAGTCCAACAGCAGAATGCAAATTAAATAATAAATTGGGAATGTAACCAGCAAAGGTTTTCGGGTTTCACGGAAAATCCTTGCAGCCTTATCTGTATTATTTTACTTGCTGTTAAAACACACAAACATACAAAAAAAACCTCAGATTGCTGCTTTTGGGTGCACTGTGGAAAACAACTAAATATAGCAATACTGCACAGTGGGTGGGAATGGAAAACTACAGAAGTAGAAGTCGAGTTCCTGCTAATGTAACGTCATTTATTATATTACTATAATGTACATTGCCCTCTTCAATTATTCCTGGATAATACTCCTTGAAAATGACAAAGATCTGATTAATGAGATAAATTGTTTCTTTCATGTCCCTATAGACAGCCAATGATTCTTTCAAGGATGATCTTTATGTGGGAAGGATAATTCACATTTCTTAGCTGGAGGATTTAGAACAGTTAACCTGCTTTCTTCTACAAATGTCTATTCTGTCCCATGGATCAATTTTATTTCTGTCCAATATCCCAGTATGGAATCCATCTCACATTCTCTACTTTTCAAAAATGTTGTGCTTTTCCAAACTTTCATCTGTGCAAGGATTATGCCCTAGGAGTAAGAATGGCCCATTGACTTCAGGCACAAAGTGGTCTTGAGTCAGAGTTACTCTGCTTTATAAATAAATGAATCAGGCAATGATTTGTTGGTATTACCACTGGTTGCAGTGGTTTCAGCCATACTTGAGCACAGACCGCCTAAGCTAAAATATATAGGAGCAAGAATAGGAGCAGTATGTAAAGCAAGAATAGGAGCAGCTATGTCAGGCATGAAAAATTAGGCTCACACGTGAAGGTCCAATTGAATTGATTTATTGCTAAAAAATCTATGTTCAGGAAT
Source organism: Thamnophis elegans (assembly GCF_009769535.1). Classification (NCBI taxonomy): domain Eukaryota; kingdom Metazoa; phylum Chordata; class Lepidosauria; order Squamata; family Natricidae; genus Thamnophis; species Thamnophis elegans. The sequence continues at coordinate 90,925,136 of NC_045544.1, read as the reverse complement.
CTTCTCAACTAACAGTTATCACTTGCTTGGAGTTAGTTAAGGGTGAACTGAATTGGGAGGGGTTGGACTTTACTTGTGGCTACATAGGGATTTGAGACCTATCTTTCCTTTAATTCCTCCCCCGGTTCTGCTCTTCTCCTACAAGCAATTATTTTTTAAACAGTAGATATAAAAGCAATAAAAAAAATCTGCTATTCTCTGAATGTTATAGTGACCAACTTAACATGTCAGAAAGAATCAATGGAAACCTTAGCTTCTCCCCCCCTCTCCCTCTCTCTCAATTTCTCTTTAATTGCTCTAATGGGAATCCCTTGAGCTGGACTCTGCAAGTGTCCTTGTGGTTTTCTTGGCAAGACAGGCCTGTCTGGCCTACAGCTCTGGATTTCCTAGTGGCCTATCATCCATGTCCTAGCTAGCTGTGACCCCTCTTATCTTCTTCAGGACCACCCAAGGTCAGCCAGATGCTGCTGTCAGCAATTGGTGGGCAACCCAAACAATTGAAGAGCACTTTGCAAATTAAAAGGGCTTTGGGAATGATTGAAAACAACATTGCAGAGAAGAGGGTGACTGATGTGCTTAGATTTCTACACATCATCAAATGACTTACAGTGAAATATTGCCAACTGTTATGGGTAACAGGACAGTTCAAGATTAAATCAAGGATTCAGGGCATGTCATGAAGTTGACATACAGAAACTGTGCAGCTTGGGGGGCTGTTGCTCTTACTGAACCGGCTGCCAGCCAATCCTTCGAGTGTCACTTACATCAGCTCCAAAGTAATCTGTTTGCCTGCCCTTCAAGCAAGAGATAAGATGTCACCATCAGTTAATAGAAAGTGGCAAGAAGGAATAATAGTAGATGGGGAAGCGGGAGGAGATTGGGGAGGGCACGAACCATTTTTTCCCCTTAACAGCCATGCTACCAGGGCCTTTCAGCAAGAGTCATTCATTGTTCTCCAAACCATGGTTGATTAATTCAAAAACAACTGCTCTTGAACTAAATAGGACATTTAGATTTTAGAAGAACTCCATAGAATCACTCTATCTGTTCTTAATTGGGGCATCCATAGCGGCTGGTCAAAGAAAGTCAAGGGGGACACTGTGACTGTGTGGCAGAATTCCGTCCCCCCCTTTTTTACATATGTCATGCCTGCAATACATATCAAGTGAGGTGGGGTTTCAGTTGTGTAGTAATGGCTCCCCTCCTGACTTTAATAAATTCTGATAATTTGGAGATTTAACCTAAGAAAAAAAAAGATTGGACAATGTGTCCTTCCAAATGTACCCC